>NC_089584.1:36531758-36567246 GCF_019320115.1 Miscanthus floridulus | reverse complement strand
TGGTGTAGCAGAGCCGAGCCAGGACAGAGGTACTCGCTGTCCTCCGCGCCAGCGGCTCCTCCCTTCTTGCTCTGGTAGCGGCGTCCTTCTCCTCTCGTCCCTCAGCTTAGTGTGCTGGTGCAAACTGCACAGCAGCTATGAGGTGAATGGAGGGCTAGGGCTCAGGGTCCTCCTTTTGTAGGCTGAGCTCCATGCTCATCCATGGCGGATGGCGGAACGGCTGGTGATGCGCCAAGCACATCGGACGGCACTCGTGTGTGGGGGCGATTGCGTGGGCGCGGCGCTAAGGTACGGGACAGGGTCATGTGATGTGCATGACCCCGGGCCCTCACCTGCTTTGTGGTCGGCTCCCGATCGCATGGTGGAGGGAGGGTGGGGAAGACGACGACGTTGTAGCTAGGCGGCTGACAGAGGAGGCCTATTTGTCAGCTTGTCTTGATGCGGCGGTGTACGGTGCGTGATGGCTGACAGGCGGGTCCGGCTTGTCAGCGGCTTGTGCGCGCACGGGTGGTAGGGTGCTGCTGGGCCGGCTTCGTGATGCAACTTGATGTATGCTATGTGGTAAAATAAATTCAAGGTGATGAGGTGAGATACTTGTGCAAATCATGTAGGTTTAGTTGGATTACGACTAATGCAACACTTAGGGTTAGCTCCTACAAATGTCACTCATCATCACATGGGGTTTTGAAGAAAAATTTTGTAGTTGGGAATTTTGGTGTGTGGATTTTTGGGTTGTTACAGTACCTAGCCATCAATGATGTGCGGTGTTGTCTTATCCATGCTACATGGCGTAGGGATGGTGTCTGACCGGACCGAGGTGACTGTTGTCCCCTCGGTCCTTGTGGGGTCAGTATGGCGTGCTCACTCCTGTCAGAGCAAGCACGCTAGGCTAGGTCTGACTTCTCATTCTTCCTAGGGGTCGGGACGGTAGAGAGGTCATGAGTTTCTTGTGCGTCATGTGGCTAAGTCTGATGAAGGGGTCATGGCCGATTTTGGACCAGCTAGGCCTAGGTCATTTAGGCCCTTGCTGGCTGATGTATCATGGGTTGCTCGGCCTGCTGACTAACTGTTGCCTTGAGACACCCGAGGATCATAACCCTGACAGTGGTGTATTCTTCTTTTAGCAAGTTATATCTAGCGGTGAGCTCATTGTGTATCCGCTCAAGTTTATCTTGGTTTTCTCTAAGCTCCTTTTTAGAAGACTTGAGCTCCTTGAGCTTGGATGACACAATTTTATTTTCTTCTCTAAGCTCATCACTAGCTTTTTGGCTATGTCATATTTTGCTAAAAGAGCCTCATTCTCAAGTTTTAGCTTTTCATTTTTAGCTCTTCTCTTTCTTATGATTTTAGTGTAGTCATTTAGCAAGACAACTATATCATCATAGGAGGGTGATTCAAATTCATCATCACTATCACTACCATTTTCATTACCACTACCCTCATCATTACTTTGTACCTTTCGATCACCCTTGGCCATGAGGCATAGGTGTGTAGAGGATGATGGTGGTGGTGGTAGTGAAGATAGTGAAGACCCAATCATAAGGGCAGCCACCTTCTCCTTCTCATTATCACTTTCACCATCGAATGAGCCACTTGAT
This sequence comes from Miscanthus floridulus, assembly GCF_019320115.1. Taxonomy (NCBI): domain Eukaryota; kingdom Viridiplantae; phylum Streptophyta; class Magnoliopsida; order Poales; family Poaceae; genus Miscanthus; species Miscanthus floridulus. The sequence goes on along the minus strand of NC_089584.1, from coordinate 36,565,648 downwards.
GATTCAATGTCCATGAGCCAATCACCAACAATATAAGCCTTGCCATTCTTCTTCTTGTGATATTCCTTCTTGCCATCCTTCTTCTTGTATGGCTTGTTTTTCTTCTTCTCATCATCATCACTTGAGTCATATTTCTTGCCCTTGTACTTTTTTTGTACTTGTCTTTATTGGGCTTAGGGCATTGATGAGCTCGATGACCAAGATCTCCATAATTGTAGCAATCCATTTTGTAGATGGGCTTCCTCTTGCTACTAGTAAAGAATTTCTTCTTAATGCCATCAAACTTGATGCCATTCTTGTTTAGCTTTTTGAGCATCTTGGTGGTTCTTCTCACCATGAGAGCAAGACTTGCATCGTCAACTTCATCATCACTTGAACTATCATGAGTGATCTTCTCTTTGCCCCTCTTCTCTTGGCTAGCCTTGAATCCCAAATCTTTTTTCTTGGTGGAAGAAGAGCCATCTTGTGGAGTGATGTGCATGTACATCTTATGTGCATTGATCTTCCCTGATATTTGAGTTGGCGTAGTGGTGGAAAGATCATCTTGATGAAACACCGTCACAATATGTCCATACTTGTCAATGGGGAGGACACTCAAGATCTTTCTCCCAACATCGGATGGTTGCATTTGAGTGAGTCCAAGCCCATTGACCTCCTCTACAAAAACATTCAAGCGAGAATACATTTCATTAGCATATTCATTAGGACGCATCTCAAATGAATTTAGCTTTTTGATCACAAGGTGATAGCATTCCTCAAGCTCATTCTTAGTTCCCTCATGGAGCACACAAATGTCCGACCATAGTGCATAGGAGTCTTTGTGGTTCCGCACACGGTTAAAGACATCCTTGCAAAGGCCTCTAAAGAGGGTGTTTTTGGCCTTTGTATTCTACTTCTCATAATTTTCCTCATCACCAACCGGGTTGGCGGGGTCCTTAGGTTTTGGGAATCCTTGCGTGGTGGCTCTAAGCACTCCAACATCTATGGCCTTTAGGTATGCATCCATGTGAATTTTCCAATAAGGAAAATCATATCCCTCAAAGAAGGGAGGGGTCCATCCCCGTGGGACATCTTGCTCTAAGCGGTTAAGCCTAATTTAAGGAGCACTCGGCTCTGATACCAATTAAAAGGATCAAGATGCCCAAGAGGGGGGGGGGTGAATTAGGCTAATCTAAAATTTCTTGAAATAATTAAGCCCTATACTTAGCCCATTTCACCCCTAGTGCCTAAATGTGTTCTCTATTGTTCTACCACATAAAAGTTTTGCACCCTAGGTTTCAATCCTACTCTAGCATGGCAATTCTAAGAAAGTAAAGACATGAATTGAATTGCTCAAATATAAATGCTCAAAGTAAAGAGAGGGAGAGGAACGCAGTGATGTTTTTTCAAGGTATTGGAGAGTCAGCACTCCCTACTAGTCCTTGTTGGAGCACCCACGCAAGGGTGTAGCTCCCCCTTGAACCATGCAAGGATTAAGTGCTCTCTATGGGCTGATTCTTCGACACTCTATCATGGTGAATCGCCTACAACCGCTCACACCATGACTTGGGTCATCCACAAGCTCTGCCAGATGATCACCAAGCTTCCAGTCACCATCGAGCCGTCTAGGTGATGGCGATCACCAAGAGTAACAAGCACAAACCCTCACTGGACCAAGACAAGCCTAATAAGAAAGGTGGATGCACACTTGCTATTCCCTATGCACTAATGAGGTCCTTAATCTTGGATTATCAAATCTCAATCACCCCACTAGGCTCTTGCTCTCCCTTGCACTCCAAAGTGTTTCCTCAACTAAACAAATGGGCAAGAGAGGGGAATTGGATGAGTAAGAGAAGTCCAAATACCCCACTAAAAAACATAACCGTTGGGCACAATTCCCCTTTTCCATGTAGCAACCGGATTGGACCCACCTGCAACCGGACCAACTCCCCCTGGGTCTGATTCTCACAGACAGTACAACACCAACACTGTTGTCAAAGTTGACCGTTGAGGGTCCGAACCCAAGCGCATGGTCCACAAGCCCCAACCGAACCGAGTCTGGTCTCAAATGATGCCTATGGAATCTCTCTGGACAGATCCAAACTTAGCGCGCACCGAGTTTGGACCATGACTATTCACTAGGTCCGGTTCTCCCTGATCACAAACAATAGCAACCGGACCCTAGACCAATGGTCTGGTTTCACATCCAGCTAGGGTCTGGTTCTCCCCAGCACTGAGAAGCACCCCGCAGCTACCATGTGTCCTCTGGACCCAGCGACTTGGTCCGGTTCTCACTGTTAGCCAGGGTTTGGTTCCAAATAAACCCCTCAAATCCCTTCTAATTCAAACACTTTGTGAACGGGGTTTGTTCCACTTGATCTTTGGGCTATCTCTGAGCTACCTAGTGCTAAGTTTGACAAGTGTGCACCACACCTAAACCATTAGACTCACCTAGGTCAAGCTACTAGTTCATACCCCCTTAATAGTATGGCCAAAGAAAAAAAAACAAAGTCCTAAACTACACTAAGTGTCACTCCAATACCAAACAACACTTAGAACTAGTTTGTCCTTAACCTTGTCGTCCATCCTTTGAAAACCAAAACGATTTTCATCGATAGGGGCATGAAAACTATTGATTGCCCAAACAATCATCATTACCATGACCTAACTTAAATTGCCTCTGCAAAACACATATTAGTCATAGTAATCTTGTGTCATCATTAATCACCGAAACCCAACTAGGGGCCTAGATGCTTTCAACAATGATGTAGGCAAAGCCTTGGCAGCTTCGCTGAGCCTAGAAGTAAATCTTGTGCCATTGCCCCTTGTTGTTGTGTTGAGCTCTCTTGTTTGAATTCATTTTTTAGGGTTTCTACTCGATTTACTTGTGTAGTGCTTTGTACCTGCAGGGACTAGGAAGATCATACCATTAGAAGGCTTGGTATTCAACTCGATCTAAGTTTAGACTTTGTTATTTCAATAATAGCCGGAGCTAAACCGAAAAATCGAAACCAAACCCAAAAATGGAAAATGAGTTTTATTGGCTCCTGTTTTTTAAAAGAACCTATCGGTCCTTTATTCTTAAGGAACTGAATTTTGTAGAAAACCAAAGAATCAAGCTGATCAGTTTTAGTTAACCAAATGCTCAACCCTAAACAGAGTTGCAGCTCTACCTTCATGCGATGGATAACCCACTTATCAGCTTTAGCGAGCCATGAATGACCATGGGTAGGGGTGTGTCGGGGTCAAGGTACCCTGGGTGTCTCAAGATACTGATTAGTCAGCCACTCAGGCGACCCAGCTAGCTAAGGCTTAGCAGCTGTGGCCCACCTAAGCCATGTGGGCCTCGGGCCAAGCAACAAGTCAAGTGATCCACCATGACCTCTCCCCTCTCCTTCTACCGCACGCTATGCAGCAACGCTCAACCTCACCCTCGTCTCAACCCCTAGAAAAGGACGGAGAGAGGTCAGATGCTGCCGAGTACACCTGCCTTATCAGAGATAGGCATGCTCCGCTCACTCTACCAGGACAAAGAGGATGGCCATCTCTCGATGCATGGGATCTTGGGGAAGAGCGCCATTCCTACATGCCCCTGCGTAGACAAGACAACACCACGAACAGGGACGACTGACATGACACTGCATCGTCCAAAGCCAGCCTAACAAGACGTGCATATGGCCCCACCTGCTATGGGATGGGTCACATGACCCCGGCTTTGACTCCACAAGGTTGATCATACCGTCGAGGGCCTCAACCTGGCAACCTAGGGTCAGGGCCCACGGTGCCATGACCTAAAACAGCGACCAGTGACCTAAAGAGTAGCTACCTGCTCCCCCGCTGTCGCCATGACGCCACCGGGGGAACATGAGATGATGATGAAGGCCACGGTAGGACCACGCTGCGCAGGATAGTTGGTGAACCACCGCCATGCCCATAGTGCCGTCACGACCAACACTATAGCATTACGCCATGCCACGCCGCGGCGTGGGAAGCAAGCCAGTGACAACCACAACGATGACCATGCCTAGACGTACGATGATGCCAAGACAAGACAGATGGATTGCCGACCAAGTTTACTCGCCTCTCCCTCCCTTGGGATCTCGACCACTCAGGTCGGGAGAACCCATCTCTCTATTATAACCTAGTCCCCTGGACTCTATATAAGGGTGGCCAGGGCTCCCTTCTAGGGGTAGGGGGACGATGAAACTCCATTTAGGCTTTATTCAACCTCACTCCTTCTACCTCGAACCCCTTAGCTTACACACCCCCATTGAAAGACTTCAGAGCACTTGAATCGAGGAACACAAACTCGAACCATCTCTAAGACTGGATGTAGGGATCAGTCCTAAATCGGTATAATTTCTTATGGCTTTGAGTGTTACCATCGTCTTTCTAGAGTAGCGTGACACACGTATGAATTCACTCGTTGGTTTACAAAACACCGACAGGGTGAAAACGGATGAAAATAATATTATAGTATAGAAAGAAAAATGCTCAATTTGGTATTTTCCATATTTATGAAATTAAAGGTAGTTTTTATATTTCGCCAAAGTTAGAAATGGTATCATAATACAATAAACAATTCAAGCTGAGTGATGGATGAGATGAGCGTGCTGGGGTGTAGCTTCCAATGACAGTGATTTAGATTATACAATGACACGCCATTACAATGCTTGGACCGTATATGCACCAGTGAGACAAGTTCTCGCATCAAATTAAATAGATTATAAGATGTTGGACCAACATGCACCCACCTAGATAGTTGTTGTATTAAATTAAACAAATTGTAAGATGTTGGACTAACATGCACCTACTTAGATAGTTGTTTTATGGTGAGTACAATTTACTCTTTATACCTTTAAATAGATTTATTATAAAAATATATTTTATGATTAATCTAGTGATACTTATTATTTATTATATCATAAATATTTGTAGTTGTTTAGTTGATTAAATTTGAGATTATTTAACTCCACAGGAAGGAAGACTTATTTCCTTCGGCCTTGCTTGATGCATGTGTATCTATTTTAATCCACTTGTATTAGAGTAGATTAAAATGGTACTTAGTTTAATTCCACTCCCATCGTTCTGTCCACTCTAACGCATATAGATAGCCAACATCGGATCCAGCCATCCAAAGCAGCAAGAAGCGGCCACAGCACCTCAAGAATATTTACCCGTTCCACTTCCGAGCTCCTTGTCCCTCCTCACTAATCACCAGTCACAGCCGCAGTGCTACACCCCCACCGCGCCACTTTCCCCACGCCCCTTCCCCTTCGCCACCGCCTCCCGGGAGTCGAAACCCTAGCTAGCCAGCTCATGGCCGGGGCGGCGGCTGTGGTGTTGATGGTCGCGGAGGCGGTGTTGTTGCCTGTCTACGTGGCGTTGGCGTCCAACTCGGAGGGTGATACGCTCTACGCCCCATGCTCGTCAACCCCTGCACCTGGTTCCACGTCACCTGCAACCGTGACAACCGCGTCACCCGCGTGTGAGCTCCTTGGCGCCCCCTCCTTGGTTCCTTGACATCACACGCTTGGGTGCTCCTGTTAGTCTTGATTCCGTTGTTGAATGTGCTTGCAAATAGTAATGCTACTGAGTTCATAGGCTCATCCCATGTTTGCATGATGCACGCTCATGTTTCTGCAAGTTCTGTGATAGAACTAAGCATTAACCAACAACAACAACAACAACAATAAAGCCTTTAAGTCCCAAATAAGTTAGGGTAGGCTAGAGTTGAAACCCAGTAGAAGCAATCAAGGTTCAGGCACGTAAATAGCTATCTTCCAAGCACTTCTATCTAAGGCTAAGTCTTTGGGTATATTCCATCCTTTCAAGTCTCATTTTATTGCCTCTACCCAAGTCAACTTCGGTCTTCCTCTGCCTCTCTTCACATTACTATCCTGGCTTAGGATTCCACTACGCACCGGTGCCTCTGGAGGTCTCCGTTGGACATGTCCAAACCATCTCAACCGGTGTTGGACAAGCTTTTCTTCAATTGGTGCTACCCCTAATCTATCACGTATATCATCGTTCCGAACTCGATCCCTTCTTGTATGACCACACATCCAATGCAACATACGCATTTCTGTGACACTTATCTGTTAAACATGTCGTCTTTTCGTAGGCCAACATTCTGCACCATACAACATAGCAGTTCTAATCGCCATCCTATAAAACTTGCCTTTTAGCTTCTGTGGTTAATTAAAAGGCAAGTTTTAACCAACCTAATAAATTTTGGCTGAGTGACTGACCACTTGTTTGTCAATAATACTCACATTCTAGTCATGCAATCATACAAGAGCCGTGTCACCGATTCCTAAGGGTCCAGGACCTCCTTGTCTTGTTTCATTTCCGCCTTTTGAAAAAAGAACATTCACTTCAATGGCTAGATGCTAGTCAAATGGTAATTTTACCCTCACTATAATTGTCAAAAGTATACTCAGCTAGATAGATTTTTCTTGTATGTTGGTTCAAGATCTACTGTAATCACACGCTCATGGCATGCTTATAGAATGATGCTGATGCAACTGTAGCTTTGGGTTTACCTGTTGCTTGATGCTACCACTTTCATTGTGCACATAAATTGCCTACTGTTACATTATCGGGTCCAAAGCCTGCTATCATATAATTTTGGGTTGCTGAAAGCAATTGCTTCATGGAAATGGTTTCATTTAATGCAGCTTTCATATGTCATCATTTATCTGTAGCAAACTAGGAACTAGCACCTTCTTTTTTGGTTTGTGTTTTAATGACTACTGAGATCAATGTATTAGTTAGTTTTCTCTTTAAGAAATGACCAGACACTGTGACACATCATTGTGCTGTCTATACAAGTTTATATCATATATAGTACATCACAATGTATGTTATATGCCTGGGTCGCTAAATTTGTCATACAAAAATTTGAACACTGTGTAGTAGAAATGTATAATTAAGCACCAGCTACTTGTATGATGTCAAGCTAACAGTATGGTACAAGGGTGTATGGAATTGTTGTGCTGCTGCTGACATACTCTGTCTTAACTTACCAACAAATTGCCTCGATGCTCCTAATTGACATCTTATGGTTTTTCCCACTCAAATAATGCTGGGTCAACCAGCCACATGTATTTATCTGTATGAAGTGAGTATGACATGACCACGGGTTATATTCTATTTCTTTCATTAAGTACTTTTCTTTCTGACACTTGTGTATCTTGTAGGGATTTGGGTAACTCAAATTTGCCGGGCAGTCTTGTTCCTGAACTAGGTCACCTTGAGCACCTGCAATATCTGTGAGTATGACAAAATATTACTTTTTTATTTTTACAGTCAAGGTGTGCATAAAGTTGATTTGCAAAATAAAATAAAATACAATAAAAAAATGCTATGACAACAGATAAACAAGAAAATGTCATGGTCAATTTGCATTTGATGGTGAGTGACGAATATAGTTTCAAATAGTTTCAATTCCTTGACATGTCAGAAGTGTAACTAGCTTAATCCTTCTTCCATGGTTTCATTTGTATTTCCCATTTTCCCTCATGCAATTTTGCTCATAGATTTTTTAGTCATGTAAGGAGAATTAACATATGCATATATGATTCATGTGTAAGCTGTGAAGGGATCCTACTGAGATTTGTGCTAGAGATCGGTTATTAGTGAAGTTCATTTAAATAGATTTTGTGGTAGGCTCTGAAAATTTAGAAAAAGAGCACTTCTCATGGTCTCACATCAAACTAGAATATCATGCTTGGATGTCGAAACCTTCCTAAATTCACTGTAGCTAGTGGATTTGGAATTGGAACTTGTTATACTGTTGTTGCTATGCTAACACATTGCGTCGACCAACAAAAGAAAAAAAGGACGTATCCAGTGCAGAGAGCTCCCGCTCTGTGCGGGGTCTAGGGAAGGGTGTTAGTGGCAAGCCTTACCCTCGCCTGTGCAATGCGAGGAGACCGCGACTCGAACCCGGGACCTTCCGGTCACAGGCGGTAAGACTCTACCGCTTGCACTAGGCCCGACTGATTGAATATTTGAGAACTGTCCATCTCTAATTTTTAGTTCAATTCATTGTGTAAAAATTGCGCAATAAGTTTAATTAAGGGAAAATTATACTAACTGATACTTTATTGTTCCTTATCTGTGGTAGGTGTAGGGTTACATAGGATATTGTATTACAAGATCTGTCTTATTACATCATATTCCACTATGATAATTCCTTTACGAAGGGCAGTAGAAAAGCACTGTAGCTCTTAATTTTGAACTTTAATGAGAAATTCTGCTGATATTTGATATTAGAGAAAGTAAACCAATTTAAGAAGCTGGCAAAATGTCATGTACTTTGTAACATGCATGCAGTACTACCAGTAGTAGCACAAAAAACATCCTCTCATTTGTCCTTCATGTCTGCAGTTTAGCTGGCTGGTATATGTGGGCATTGTTCAGCCTCATTTGTGGAATCTGGAAACCAGAGGTGTAAAACAGACACTTCAGTAGTTTTTGCGTGAATTGTTTGTTTACAGCTATTGTCATCTGATATTTCATTACTCAGCCTTTAGGTGGTGCATTATGATACAGAAACAGTTTCATCGTGTTTTATTGTATATATGCTAATCTTTTAGTTAATCCTCTCACACTGCACTGATCATCCATTAAATTCTGAATAGTGTTTCAAAATCCACTGTGGTTGAAATTTGCATTGGTATAAGTGCTCTGACATTATTCTTAAATCTTAATTGTTGCAGTGAACTCTACAAAAATAATATTCAGGGCACTATCCCAGCTGAGCTTGGGAATCTGAAGAGCCTTATCAGCTTGGACTTGTATAACAACAACATCACAGGGACCATACCAAAAGAACTTGGCAAGCTAAAATCCTTAGTATTCCTGTGAGAACTGATACTTTAGTTCGAACTCAACCTTAGTATTCTATCTTTACAGTCTGTGGCACTCGGTATCATTTTAATCATGTCTTATGTCATCTTTTCATGTTCTTGCATTGTAGGCGACTTAATGACAACCGCTTGACTGGTCCAGTTCCACGGGAACTGACAACAATCTCTAACCTCAAAGTGATGTAAGTCTTTCAGCTTCCTGTTATGTATTTGCTGAATTGCATGTCTTTCTTTACATGTTAATAACCTCATCCTGTGTGCGCATGCTTCCAGAGATGTCTCAAACAACAATCTTTGCGGCACAATCCAAACTAGTGGGCCTTTTGAGCGCATACCATTGAGCAAGTATGATATACAAACTCCTTGTAAATTCACTTTTAAATACTGATTTTCTTGCTTCCTGCCTTTCTGCATATTCTTCATCTTTTAGAGAACGAGGACTATTAGCATGTAGCCATGCTATTCCGACAACCTTAAACTAATACCACTTGAATTTACAAAGTCGTTTTATGAGGAACCTCAATTAAGTTTATGTCTGATATGAGGTTTACAGATGTCTTTTATGTTGCTGAATGTTAGAAAAATATACTCAGCATCTACCGTGATCTTTCATGGATTATACCATCTGTGCTGCAGTATCAGACTTCGATATATAATGATTCTCCAATTGATGTATTTATATGCCGAATGAAGTTTAAGTGACACATAATATGGTTTACGAAGTGTTTATTTCTTTTGATTTCTTGAGGACACGTATGGACTAGTTGCACTTGCTCACTTGGCTGCTGTCACTTAGAAATAGCTGTAATGTGATTTTGTGAAACTTTATGAATCACTCAAATAATCAACTTATCTATAAGCAAAACAAGATAAGCAACACAAATGTGTCCTATACGTTGTCTTACCTCACTGCAGTTTCGACAATAATCCAAGGACTTGCAATGTATGACACGAACTGTTGAAGGTGCCAAGCAGCTCATCGCACACGCGACATGGACATCAGCGGATCAAAACTTTATTGGAGCACCTGGTAGAAAACTAGAAAAGCATGCCAGATTGCCAGGTAGCTTGGTATTGGTAGCTTGTAGCGTGCCTGCAAGTAAAAAAGCTGGGTGGTGGCAACTCACGCCTTGTAAATAGTCTTATCGAAGTCTTGTAGTTCAGTTGAGACCTCTTGGACTGATGGTCCAGTGAACCGACTATGCAATGTACCATATGATTTATCTATGAACTGGAACCGTGTAAAATATTATTTGCCATTTTGGTAGTTTCAGTTGATTTTCGCTTCGGTCTGTAATTTTTACTGAGGATAGCCACTATGGTCAAACAGTTCAGGTTGAACTTCACTTCATCTATGAGGAAATACCAAACAATGATACAAATATTGTAACAATTTGCCATAGTAAAAACTGAGTCAACAAATGGATAAATATTCATCAAAAGTTTGCATCAGTAGTAGCCCCTTCTCCATGTTTCCTTATTTTGATCTACGTCGGGCTGTTACAGGAAGCTATTCAAGAGGAAAAAATCGTAACAAGTCAAAAAAGACTACTGTGTATGATGAATCTTTCTACTATGATGTACATGATACCTATGCTCAACACAATATACAGTGGCATGTCCGGAAGGGGTGCATTGCTCAACTCATCTATATATGCTTCATCTGGTCTCGTGCTGGGATGTGGAGCCTTGATACTTCTCGTGCTGGGCATTGCATGCATTGATATTAGATGTACGAATATCATGTTGCCTCATCCAAGAGCTGAGCTGCGCAATGACACATTTGTTGTCTTAAAGTGTATTGTGTCCAGGGGTTAAGTTGTCGATCCGAGTGAATTTGTCACTTCGAACTGTAAGCACACTATGTACACCCTTCAATCAAGAATCTTCTCGCCAGTTGAGAATACATTCCATACCAAAGTCCCTACCAGATAAAGCACTACTGATAACTCGAATACGTTATCCCAAGAACCTGCATTTTTTAGGAATTAGGAGGTGGAGTTTCATAAGCGAACTGGGTTTTAAAAATTGGTTGCTATAGTGTGCAATGCACGAGAGTGAGATTAGGCCATACCATGCTGCAAGATGTATCCTGTTGCTGCTGTGCCAAATACACCAGCTAAGACCCCAGCCGTGTTGGAAAGACCAAGCAGTACACCCTGAAAGACAGGAGGAGACCAAAGATTAGTGCCTCATGGATTCAGTTACATTTAGGGTGAAGTCCAATTTTCAACCTTCAACTATCACGGTAAAGTCCAATTTTGCACACAACAATAACGAGGTTATAAATTTTGCATGAAATAAGACGTTCTATAGAACATGGAGGAAGAGATTACTGCATATCGAGGGCCTATATCTTGATGGTTTGAGTATAGACCAGACTGCGAGAATGCATCGGTTCCCTGACATTGGAAAAAACATAATGCAATCAACATGCTATGCTCAGAACACAATGGTAAATCATAAAGAAAGGTTGTTATATGAAACTGTGTTGTTCTCTCACCCTAAAAAAATGGCCAAGATGGATAATTACCTGGCTACAAGCCATGCACAATACCGCCATGGCAGGCGAGTCGACATGGCTTAGTTGAGTTAGAAAAAATGCTGGCCCCAAGAATCCGATTGATTGCATGATCTGTCAAACGTGAAAATACATATGACACAATGGAAAGAAAATTCTTCAGTATGCGTGAGAAAAAGAAATTTCATCTGGCCACTGGATGAAATTTCATCACCCAGAATGCATAGTGATTACTAACTTTTTCATCATACAGTTTCAGTTGGATGGTTCTATGTGGAGCGTAAAATTCAGGATTTGTCTAAAATCTGGTGCCCAATTTTATGAAGTTGAAGACAAGGGAGCACTTTACCTTCCGAACAGTTGTCACAGATACTCCTCTACTGACAAGTGTGTCTGCAATCCAACCACCAACATTTGCAGAAACTGCCATCGTGAACCAGGGAAGAACGCAGAAAAGGCCAGATTCCATAAGGTCGAATTTCAGAACCTATTTTCAAAGTTTTCAAAGCAACTTTGTAATGCACGAACGGTAAAAGTTCATGATCTCAAGGTGGAAAATTTGATGTCTAGTGTTACCTGGTTGTAGTATGTGGGCATCCAAGTGAGTAAAATGAAAGTTCCCCAGTTATGGCAGAAATGAGAAACTATAAGTGCCCAAACAGGTGGTTTTGATAATATTAATCTCCACGGAATTGTTTTAACAGGCTCGCCTGCTGTGCTCTGACTAGAAATAAGCTTCTTTTCTGCAGCGCTGATTCCAGGATCTTCAAGTGGGGAACTATATGCCTTAAAAAGAAAAGTGCAATAGCATTAAAAAATGATACAATGAGATCAGAGGACAATATTTGCATCACTGGAACAATTTCATATATATAATGCAACACCTGAAGATAAGAATACCTTAGTTGCCCATGTCGTGACCCAAACAGCCCCTAGGGACCCGAATGAATAGAAGACTGATGGCCAACCGAACTTATGTATCAGCAAGGGGGAAAATGCAAGTCCTGTAACTGACCCAAGGTACATTCCACTATACACAAGAGCCAATGATCTGCTCCTCTCTGATACAGGAACCCATTTCGAAAGAATATTGTTCATTGCAGGCATGGCAACCCCCTGAGGAAAGAATGTATATGTTTTATCAGACAAGTGTATCGATGATGTAAATAACAAAACATGCAGGTTTAAGCAACTGAAAGAAGTTCGTCAATTGTCATAGCTGGGTAAGGGTAGGATGAGTTCTCAACAGTGAGAGAACAGGACTGCAGGAGTGCATAGCTCCCTGTGAATCTAACTTTCAAAGGTCTACAACCACCAACTTAAGCACAGCAATCATTTTAAGGAATCAAAGGTAATTCCTTCAGACAAAAGGAAGAAGCCTAGGGGAGAAGTCACCCTACATTGAACTCCACTATCACTCATACCCTCAAGAAGTCTTTAAACTTGGATGATAGAGGAATTGACGAGTTGCTGTATATCAGTGAGTAATCAAGGCTTACCTCACCAATTCCCATGAAAGCCCGCACAACAAGAAGAAATGGCAAGCCAAGCTTTGCTGCAACAGGAGTAAGAACTGTAGCTATGGACCACCAAACCACACCAAAACCAAGGACAGTCTTTCCTCCAACAGTATCTGCCCATATTCCTCCAGCTATCTGCGACGAAAACAGGGCTAAGATCATATAGTAAAATTTGTGCTTGTATTCCTAATACAGAGTCCTCGCAAGAAGCAAGAATTTCTGTTACCGACCTGAGTTAGGAGATAACCCCAGAAGAAAGATGACTGGATGAGACCAACAGTCTGTGGGTTCCAACCATACTCTGCGGACATAGGCAGAATAGCAATGCTCATATTTACCTGCAAATGATGGTAATATAAATGTAAAGGTCTCACAAACAAAGTGACACTACAGTTCATGCACTCCTTGGAAATAACTGCAATACATTTTACCATTGGTTTCCAGTTGCTGTAAGTAATAACAGGTACAGGAATAAGACCAGAAGTAATCTATATATGGCAGCAAAGGCTGGAATGAGTTGAGAACTTGTACATGCCACGAAAGATGAACAAGTTGTGCACACTAGTCACAATGGTTGGTTGATTTGCCAAAGCATTTGGTTATCTGAAGAGCCTAGAATCACCTCTCAGCTTTGAATAAGCGAGGTACACAAACAAAGGATACCGTCTTTGCAGAACTAATGGGACATTGAACACCCCATCTCACACTATATATACTCAAGGCAAGCACTCGAAACAGTCAAATTGAAGTTCGTGCCGGATTCTAGAACATGCATGATGCCTATTGCCTACTGGCTTGATCGGTTGTGGGGCACTATCAATCATGCAAGCAGGCGATACTTTAGTAAGAAGTGCAGAGAGCAGGGGTAGCAGCACCCCAGCAGTGAGACGTACGCGGTCCATGTTGCAGAGCAGGAATGCGGAGAAGCAGAGGAAGACGATGGCCCAACGCTTGGGGAACTGCCCCTGCTCCTCCTCCGCCGCCGGCGCCTCGGAGAACAGAAGCCTCCTGACCGACGCCAGCAGCGCCCCGGTGTCTCCACCGCTCCCGTCCGCGTGCGGATCGTGGCCATCGCAGCCGCGGCGCCTTCGCGGAGGTGTCTCCGGCTCCACGTCCGTCCCCCGCAGAGCCCGCGTCCTGGCCCTGCCCCCGGCCCGGACCCGCGGCGAGCCGCCGGTCCCGCGCAGGTGTAACGGCGGCGCGGGGCAGGAGAGCGGAAGCAAGTGCAGGAGCATGGTTGCAGAAGGAGGGAGGGAGAGAGAGAGGGTTCTGCAGGCGTGTTCGCGCGGGCGGTGAGCAAGCGGCTCACGCGAAGCTCCCGGTGGTGGCGGGAGATTTTTTGCCCCCTCTTCCTCTCTCGAGCTGTAGCGGTGCCGCGTGGTGGTGGCGATAGGCCGAGCGTGCGCGCGGGCGGGCTGCGATTCTTCGGAGCGGGGGCGGGGCGGGGCGGGGCGGGGGCGTGGCCGACTGGCCGCCGCGGGCGCCGCGGGATACGAATGGCTATCGCGCGCCGGGCACGGCTCGGGAATCCGGGTGCCTCGTTATATCTGCCTACCTGGCAGCTGACGCGTGTTGGCGTGGCGTCAGCTCCAGCCAGCTGACACAGTCAGACGATGGGCCTCTCGTATCTGTCTGCTGGAGATGCCTGTTGGACCAAGAAAGCAGTGGGCCGTTGCCGGGCTGTGCGACTCGATGGCTTTCAGCCTGTTCGCTTCCGCTGCTGTTGTTCGCTCTCCTAAAATAAAAGCTGCTGTTGTTCGTGAATTAGACGAGACTAGCATAATACAACATGTGCTAACGCTACGGCAATATTCGGGTATATGCAAATTTAAACTGAAATGTATGCAAACTAAAAAATCAATCTACCAATCAGTAAATCTACTGCTGCTCGTTGTTTCCTATCAGGCATCAGCAGCATAAAACCTCAGCAGTAAAGCCTAACTTGTTTGATATAGCTGTTCGCACATTCAACTAAAGGTTATAGCTATGCTAAAATGTTCTCATTCCATGTATCAGGAACGCCAGGAAGGCACCAGTGCAAGCAATCTTGAACGCCCAGCGTGGCCTTGATAATATTACCGTGATATATGCCCTTGGTCTCTCAGACGTGACAGGACAGTTACATCCACAAGCTTGATCCTGGTTCCTCTCACTGCACCCTCGGCATCACCATCCTCAGAATGGTTGAGGTGAATGCCACTTCCCTTGGCCAAAGGGTTTGTGTTACCACAGCTGCCTCCAATGTTCCACCAGTGACCATACACGTCATTGATTGAAACATCTGCCTCCCTAAAGAATCACCCACATAAGCAATGGTTTTATCCTGCATTCTGAAATATACCCAAATTAGTATTTCCGTATTGACTCAAAGATGTAGCCAAACAGTGCAGCATACACCTTCTCAAAGAAATTGGGCTTCAACCTTGTAGCTATTTGCACAGCGCATGTCTTGCAACATAGAGGCCTCCACTGACCTGGTGCATATGAAAATCAATAGAGTACTCAAATCGATATAATGAAAACTTGCTATAGCATAGCTGCAAAAGGGTCTTATAAAAATGAAGAACATCAGAAAGTCCAATTGATACCTGAACCATCTCTTCACCTTCAGCTTCTACTTTTGGAACATTTTCTTTTGAAAGAATGCGTATATTTGACCTTCCTTTAAAGTAACCAACCGAAATTCCAAGAGTAGCAGTGTCTAAGATACAAATGATTTACATTGTCAGAAGACTTCTCCCAAAGAGAAGAAGAACGCAGGCAAGTAAAACAAACCTGATTTACAAAAGGACAACCTAAAACACATACCGAATACAACAAGCATCACTTTATAAAATTTCAAATTATTGAATACCAACATAGCAAAAAGGATTTTAGGGATATCAAAATTTCATGTAAGCACGAAACTCAACTTCAAAAAAGCACCTCGTTTAAATTGCTTTTTCATCTTCCTTTCATTTTTTTGCTTAGTCATCTTTTTTACAGACGGAGTACA
Source organism: Miscanthus floridulus (assembly GCF_019320115.1). NCBI lineage: Eukaryota > Viridiplantae > Streptophyta > Magnoliopsida > Poales > Poaceae > Miscanthus > Miscanthus floridulus. The sequence goes on along the minus strand of NC_089584.1, from coordinate 36,549,757 downwards.
TGATGTAGAAACAGGATATACAATTGTAGGACCTACTTGAGAGTGCTAGTTCCAAAACGATCGGTGATCAGTAACAAAAGGAGCAGAGGAATTTAGTCCTAAATCAGGTTCAGACAGAAGATGAATGACTGGAAAAAAAGGCAAAGATTGAGAAAAAACTACTGCTTGAGCTCGGTGACCCTTCCTTTCCCCTTTCCAAGGGGCACCGACGCAGCAGGAGCGCCACCACCGCTCTGATGGTAGCTGCTGCCACCAAGGACGCCATGCGGAGTAAACATCACGCCTTCGTGCTCCCAATTCCTTCACAGCTCATCCAGGAACCAAAGCGCCTCTCCCTCCCTACAACTCCAGAAGCCAAGAGAACACGCGGGTAGCAGCGCCGCCGGCCATGGCAGCTGCGCCTGCGGCCAAGGGAGGCGCGCCCCCAGCCAGGCCAGCAGCAGCCGCCGCCCCAGCTTTGGAAAAAATGAGAACTAACGCATCAAGCTAAATAAAAGGCACATCATAATTTACTGGATATATACCTCAGCATCATATGATAGTCATCATGTCTTGCAGGCAATAGACACAGAAAGGACCCGTCACCCGACTACCACTCTTCCTCCTGTTTTTTTTTTTAATGAATGCCTAATCTTAGTTGATGCATTTATTGCTTTTTTCTTCAAAGAGCTCATTCTTGTCTTCTTTTCTTCTTCAGAGACTTCAAAGTCTGACTTATGGTTTCTACGTTCATCATGACTTGAGCACCATTCAAAACCTGAAATGTTGCAATGAAAATAACTAAATAAATAAGCCATGAAACTGAATCAGAAATTGCTCCTTATTCTACCCAGGAAAAAATCCCCTCCAAGTCAACTCCTCCAAACTAATATTTCATCCTTTGAGATATTAGTTCAGTTGAATTGCCTTGTAGTTATGAGATCTGAAATGACACAAAAAAAAGGGTGCATGTCAGCTTCTCGTGTATCAACAATTTGTCAAAGATTGCAAAAACGAGCTGCATTCACCCCTATTGAATTTAGTGTCTGCTTCAATATCTCACTCTCCTTGCTAAGAACTTAGAGATATATAAACTGATAAAAATGTGACAGTGTAAGTAGGCTGGATAAACAATGCATTTAACAATTTATTTAGCAACGATATTAAAAATATTACAGTATGGCCCTGTTCGGCTTACCTCATATTCGGCTTGTTCGGCTTCTTTTTTCAGTCAGAACAGTGTTTTCTTTTCACAACAATTCAGCCGGAACAGTGTTTTTCAGCTAGTTTCAGCCAAGTTTCAGACCAGCGAACGAGTAGGCTGTTAAAAAATACATTTGACAATTTATTTAGCAACAATATCAAAATGGTAGACTTGACAACAACTATATGATACATTCGCTCAGGAGCATACAATCTTCTTCGATATTTAAATTTTCTCTTGTCTTGTTTAAATGTATCTCTCAAGCAGATGAGGAAAAGCAAGCGGGCAAGCTGTCGAAAGCATAAAGGCCTGGTGAAAAACTCAATCATACGTGCAGTTTTTTTTCCTGAACAAGAGCAGAAATACATAAGAATCTGGTGAAAGTGAACGTGATCCAGTTACCAGAAGATAGACCCAAAAATGTACTCGAGCGGTGTCGGCATTCATGGCAAAAAGTCTTCATGGAAGAGAGACCAAAAAGTAAGCCAAAGACTTCAAATGAGACTAAGATTTAGTACCAGAGATGATAATTAAATTAACAACATAGGATTGGCTGAGTTCATAAAGGTTCATTTATTCAGAATAAACAAGACAGCAACAGAGCAACAACCAACATTGGTAGTTGCAGACTCGCAACACACAATAAAATATTCAACTGCGCTATCTATGTTTCTTCAGAAATATAAACCATGCTCCCTGTCAACTCAAAACTTGCCTTGGGACCTAGGCGTCTAATGCGGTGGCGGCTAATCCTGGACCAGAGTTTTCTTGATGCTTTCAGAGACTAATCCATGAAACCCAAGAAACTCGGCAACCTGCAGAATTTACTCCCGTTTTCAGATTATCAACATGCCAAAGAAGTTCGGAACTTAATTATAGTTATGACAAATAAAGAATTAGCATGCATACTTATTATAGAGAGCACTAAAATTCAGATCTTACAAAAACTCATCGAATGGCAGTTGCATTCCCTCTCCGTGTCTCAAAACAAAGGTAGATTCAAAGTTTTCCCCAAATTTCGAAACCCTAACATCGGCGGGGATCAGAAAACTCACAGCTAGCACGTGCTGAAGGGCGTGGCCGCGTCCGCCTTGGATCGCGGCACGCCGGACGTCGAGGCACGCCGTCGAAGAGACCGTCGAGGAGCGTGTTGCCTCGGGGATCTTGCGTGGTGGTTGCTTCACCTGTTGCCGCGGGGATCGGCGCAGCGCGGAGGGACGTGGTCGCGCCGTCCTGGGATCGCGGCGTGCCGGACGTCTTCCCGTCTCTGCAGGTCGCTCGGCTAGGTTGAGGCAGTGCCGGCCCTAGGGTAGAGCATGAGGTGCGACGACCGAGGCCAAACGGAGGAGGGCCTATACAAACCCCAGGTTCTATAATCCATTATGCATTAGCAAATTAATAAGAAGAGAGCCATAGAACTGACCAAGTGACCCAAAAAGACAATATCGATATTTCTTTTCTAGTTTTCTTTCCCCACGGCCCTCGGGTAGAGAGCGAGGAGGCAAGGAGTCACGCTGCACACAACACACTCTGATCGTGAGTTCGCGACGTGCGCCTTACATACGCGGAGCTGGCGAGCCGCGCCGCTGCGAAGAGCAAGACTACCGGAGACAAGGATACGGCACACGTGGACGGCAACCATGCAGGGCTCTATGACGACGACATATTGATTATTGGCTTCTTACGAATTGCGATCACCGATCAGTTGTTTAGGCCCAATTTTTTTCTTTTTATTTTTAATCCAAATTAATTATTTATATAGTATTTCAGACTTCTAGTACTTTGTACCCATATAGTCATATTTTTCTTCTAATTTAGGTGTTAGAATTTTAGAATGTTACCCAGAGAAACATTTGTCATGGGTGAGAAAAGAAAACAAATATATTGTTTTTTTAATCTACATGGTTCCTCGATAATTATCATATATCTACAAATATATTGCTTAATCTACATTGTTCTTCGATAATTATCAGACATGTTAAATTAAAAATATGTTATTGAATTTGTTTTCGTTTTGCAAGTAAAATTAGTACATATATATTATAAGATTTTATATATGGTCAAGCGGGGCCGATGCGACGAGATCGCCAGAGGGCCCATAAAATCCTAGGACCGACACTGGGCTGAGGTCGCCGCCACAGCCCGAGAATGGCCATGCCGGCCCTAGATCGTGGCATGCCGGACGTCTTCCCGTCTCTGCCTGAGGTCGCTTGGTTCGGCTGAGATCGCTCCGAGGTGGAGGATGTCGCGCTCGTCCCTGTACGTTGCGGCGGAGGCGGAGCGGCTCATCGGAGATCGCTTGGAGGCGGATGATGTCACGCTGGGTCCTGTACGTCACCGTGGAGCGGAGGAGGATGGCCGTCGCGGCGGCGGTGGGGTTTCAGGTGTTGAAGCGCGTTTGAAGCCGCGAGTGTGTGCGTTTGAGGGCGCGCGGGGTGGAAAAAATTGTAAAAATGACACTTAGAAAGATTGACTCCTCGATTACGTTGACACTCGGGTGGATGACAAGTGGGTCTATCTATGTCTATAAATATGGGTCCAGTACCAAATCTATAAACAATCGATATTTCGAGTCCCGGTCGTGATGAGGCGGAGTGCGGATGGCTGAGAAGGCTGGCATCACACATCAATGAGTGTCCATCCAATTTGGTCTGGGTGTTTTATTAGCCATGATTTTAATGGAGACGAATTCCTATATATATTTTTCTGAATACACAGTGATTGAAGGTTCTCAGCGGAAAACGTTTTTTTAGGAGGACCTAATATAATTTTTATTGATCTATTATAGTAGAGATGTTGTATAGTAAATACTAGAATATTATACGTGATATTGTATATTTGTTACGTGCTATTTTTTTTTTTTTGCCATGCCGGTTCAAGGATGTTCTAAATATGGACTAAGTCGTATAGCTCATCGTGCCAAAATTTTAGACACAAACACTGCTTTTGCGTTCGTGTCGTGTCATGTTTTACGCCATGACAAAAGACAATGCACGACCCAAGATCGAGCTTTACCTGTTGACGCGGAATAGGATCTAGATCACACAACAGCAAGAGTTAGATCGTTCGGGTCGTCGTTGACTGAAGAACACAGCGAGGATGTCACACTTTCATAGTGAAGAAAGAAGAGATTCACAAGCAAACCACCAGAAAATAACCAGTGTGCTTACGTGATGAAGAACAGACTAGTTTTTAAGGCAAAATAGCAGAGAAACCATCGAAGCTCTCATCCAAGAGGGACCCTGTCAGGGTAAGGACGTCATCGGGTTGCCCTAGGTCCGCCAGCAAGCCTAGGGCGCCATCCTTATTCGTCGGATCAGGGTACGAACAGCATGGGGTTGGAAAAGAGGATAAAAATGAGTTTGTAGATTGATTTTGACGATTATGAGTTGGGATCCTCAATCGACCATGATCCTCTCGTTTATATAGATGTGGTGATCTTATCCTAGTATAAAATAAGTCCTAAACATAATCTCCAAGTTTCCTACATCCAAAATAGGTCTAAAAACTGACTTAGAAGCCAAACCGGCTTGAAAACAGCAGAAAATTTGGCTTAGCTGACTTCCACGGGCCCGGAACACTGTTTCTAGGTTGAAAACATGGGGGTTTGAAAACAGGGGCAGTTGGCAGTTGGCAGTCGGCTAAGCCGAGTTGGCTCTGGAAATTTCGGGTGAAAAACTTCCAAAATTCATAATTAATTTATCGGGGCTTTAAACGAGACCATCCATATATGTTTTTCGACCAGCTCGACGAGAGGGGTGCAATGGTGAAGCTCATTCTTGTATTTGAGGAAGTTGGTCAAGTCGTCTTAGCTTGACTTAGGGAGTTGGCTAAGCCAACTCTGGCTAATTCAGCACGCAATGTTTTATCCACCTAGATTACGATGATCCAAGTACCCTTCCAAGTCGTCTTGACGATAGAAACATAATAAAGTAGTGTATTATGCGCTTTGGACACTTTTGAGTGCCTAACACCCATGATCCCCGCCCGCGTTCGTGCTTTTAGTAGTACCTACCTCTATACCTGGTCGCGCATGCCCCTTTGTGTCTTTCTCAACAAATGCAATGCTAGTTGAGAGTTGAGACCATGCACACAAGTAAACATACGGCGCGAGCGACACCTGGCCGGTGTGCGCGGCCGGGCCACGTGAGGCTCCTGTGACGTACACCCGCGCGCGTCGCGTCGATATGTAGAATACGCCTGCCTCACAAGAAAGATGCCACGCACACATAACTCAAGTGTTTACGCCTGCACGATATTTTTACTACCAGTCTACCACACCACTACCGCTGCTCCGTTATCGAAATAAGAATAAGGTCCGACGATCGGAAATATGGCCGGCGGCGGTGGGGACGACGACGGTTTGGCAGAGGCGGTGGCGCTGCGGGCGGGGGGAGAGCAGGAAGCACCGCCACGAGGGGTGCTCCGGCTGCAGTCTAGACGAGACCAAGACCAGGGCCGGCGTGCCCCACCTCAACTTCTTGTACATTTGGGTCACTGCCTCGTCGCCGATGAGTTTTCCGGCCCGTCTCTTCTTTTCTCTCTCGTGTAAGCGTGTAATTAACTGTGCAAGTCATTGGTGGCGCGTTCGTTCATTCGTCGTCGTTCTAGAAGGCGCACTGTACGACACTTAGATGTTACGTAGATACCTTAAATATTATGCGTGCGTGCATACATCATCTACCGCTGTTTCACTACGTCAGAATAGCACTTCACTGTCGGTTCAAAATACCCCATCACTACCGGATTTTGAACCGGCACAATCATACCGGCAGTGATGAGGGTAAGCTATCACTGTCGGTTCCTACAAACCGACAGTGTTCTTCAACTTCACTGCTGGTTCTTTACGCAACTGGTAGTGTGCATCTCCATCAACACTGTCGGTTCATAAGACCATCCGGTAGAGTTCAGTTCCACCAACACTGTCGGTTTGTGTTTCAATCGGCAGTGTTGTCGTAAGAATCACTACCGGTTTGTGACAAGAACCGATAGTGATGGCTAAGCCAACGCTGTCGGTTTTTGGCTCGAGCCGGCAGTGCCATCACTGTCGATTTTGTTGTTAACCGGTAGTGATGTTTACGACAACACTATCGGTTTCTGTTAACCGGCAGTGATGTTACGTTCGCATTTTATTGTTTTATAATTTATTTTAATTTATATTTTTTCTGTTAACTGACGCATATATGTTGTCAAATTTTTATAGTCATGATCGGGAACCAAAAGATTGTCCCTTTCATATTTCATTGCCGGTGTTCCCGTCCCTTGTACATCATAATAGATGTTCGTGGCCTCTTCCATGGTTAATTCTGGGTTGTCTTCGACGTACTTCTGTATGTTTCTTAAATCTTTATTGTGTATTTCTTCATTTCTTGTTGTAGCGTATTTATTATGTGTTTGCCTTTCAAATTCGGACTTCAACAAAAACGGAGGTAGTGAGGCATAGAGATTGAAGAAACTAACATAATCTTTCTTCGAGATGTGTGCTGTAAATTTTTTTTTCATCAAGGTGGTAATGCTACCACTGAACGGCCTTTTTTTTATTGGTCCACTTTGGGAGCATTAGCGTCCGAATCCAAAGACCTTTTCTGCGACTGCGAGGATGTCATTGATCTTGTTTTGGGCTGAGGTGGAGGAGGAGGAGGAGGATGACGACGAGAATTCTATTTTCCCGGGGTTGATGAAGATGGAGGAGGAGGAGGAGATGAGTCTCTTTTCTCAGGGCTGATGAAGATGGAGTCGGACGAGGAGGAATAGAAGAAGACCTCTGTCTTCTCGGGGGTGATGGCATGGGATGAGGAGGAGAGTGACCTCTGTTGGGAGATGGTGAGTGATCATCGTGGGTGGGTGAAAACTCGCAGTCGTCCTCATCATCAGAGGACAATTGGTGGTCAAGCTTAATGAAGCACTTGCACCAGACCACTTGAGAGCCCTTATTATGACCAAGTTTCGACCTATCTTCCGTTATGGGGTACTCAATGTGTATCTTGTTATACTTCTTATCAAGTATTCTGTCAATGGTGACACGAGCGTACCCCTGTGAAATTGGGCGGCCATTAATGGTCTCGTCTCCCATAGGCCAAGCCTGGCCGAGCGTCACCTTATCCTTTGTCCATTCCTGACGGATGTATAACTTGACATTCATGGGTTCAGTGATGCCATCCACCAGATGAGGCACATTCGCATCTTCTTCGTCGAGCGGGGTCGATCCGCAGCTGCTACGACCCCTAAACTATGGGCTAAAGGCAGTAGGAGTAGGGTGAAAGGATCAAGATGCCCAAGAGGGGGGGTGAATTGGGCTAATTCTAAATTCTCTTGCAATAATCAAATTCTACGGACAGCCTAATTAACCCCTTGTGCCTTGAAAAGTGTTTCTATCAAACTAATGCACAACGAACTTGCAACCTATGTTCCAAACTTACTCTAGCAAGCAATTCTATGGATGTAAAACAAGTATTGAATTGCTCAAAGTAAATACTCAAAGTAAATGCTCAAAGTAAATAGAGAGAGAAAGGAACGCGGCGATGTTTTGCCGAGGTATCGGAGAGTCGCCACTCCCCACTAGTCCTCGTTGGAGCACCCGCGCAAGGGTGTAGCTCCCCCTTGATCCGCGCAAGGATCAAGTGCTCTCTATGGGTTGATTCTTCGACACTCCGTCGCGGCGAATCACCCAAAGCCGCTCACAACTTGAGTTGGGTCACCCACAAGCTCCGCCGGGTGAACACCAAGCTCCCAATCACCACCAAGCTGTCTAGGTGATGGCGATCACCAAGAGTAACAAGCACGAACTCTCACTTGACCACGCGAAGCCTAATGAGAAGATGGATGCACACTTTGCTACTCTTGATTTGCTAGTGAGGCTACTCTCTTGGATTCTTAAATCACAAACACCTCACTAGGACCTTGCTCTTCTTGGCACTCACAAACATGTTTCTCAGCTGTTGGAATGAGCAAAAGTAACTCCACACACGAGTGGAGCTCCTATTTATAAGGGAGCCTAAAAAACGAACTGTTATGAGCTTCTGCGGGGTGACCGGACGCTCCGATCGTGTTGACCAGACGCTCCAGTCAGTTCAACCCGTGAACCAGTAGTAATGAGTTGACCGGACGCTGGCAGGGTCCGGTCAGCACTGACCGGACACGTCCGGTCGCATAAAACCCTTACTGGAACCTCATTGGACTCGACCGGACGTTGAACCCTCAGGGTCCGGTCAGTACTGACCGGACGCGTCCGGTCACACTTTCTCAAGTCTGGACCCTTACCAACGTCCGGTCACATTGACCTTCCAGCGTCCGGTCACACCAGACTTGTTCTCCTTGGTCAAATGAACTGACCGGACCCTGCGGCCAGCGTCCGGTCGCATCGGAGCCAGCGTTCGGTCAGTATTTGACCCTCCATTCACTTCCAACTCTCGATCATATGTGAATGAAGTTTGCTCCAAAGGATCTTAGGCATTCATAGGAGCTACCTAGAGCTAGTTTTAACAAGTGTGCACCACACCTAACTCACTAGACTCAACTAGGTCAAGCTACCCGTCCATACCCCCCTTAATAGTACGTCCAAAGGAAAAACAAAGTCCTAAATTACTCTAAGTGTCTCTCCAACTCCAATCGACACTTAGAACTAGTCATCCTTAACCTTGTCGTCAATCCTTTGAAAACCGAAACGATTTCCATCGTAGGGGCATGACCAACTCGATTGCCCAATCGATCTCCATTACCATGACCTAACTTAATTGCCTCTGCAAAACACACGTTAGTCATAGTAATCTTGTATTGACATTAATCACCGAAATCCAACTAGGGGCCCATATGCTTTCAATCTCCCCCTTTTTGGTGATTGATGACAATACTACCTTAAGTATGTTATGGAGTGAGGTTTTTGATGGGCTTGGTTCATATAAGCTTTTGTCGATTAGAACAAAAGAGTTAGGCAAGCTTATATGACCCAAGCCAACACAATGTACTCAAAGGATATGAATTAAGCATGAGTACAAATAACAAAGCTCATTTGCTTCGAAGTATAAACGCGGAAGCAAAAGCAAATGAGCATTACACAAGTGGTATGACATATAAATAATGTGAAGTAGAAAGCACACGTCATATTTCAAAATCACGTAGATAGCACTATCACATATATATAATAGTATGCATAAAAGTAAACACACGAATGCATAAGTAATAGTGTATCACACAAATAAAACTCCAAATGTATATAATAAGCTAATACTAGATAACTAGCTCCCCCTAAAACTCGCTCCCCCTGAGTCTACATACTCAAACCCTCTCCCCCTTTGGCGTCAAACACCAAAACCTAAGGGTCAGTCGGCAGGGCCGTAGCGGACGAGTCGGGCGCTGAAGTACGTGGAGCAAGATGGAACTGGGCGCCATCATCATCTGACCCTGAGCTCTGAACTGACTGACCCTCTGAAGCAGGAAGTGTCGCTGAAGCGGTCTGGGTCTGAGCTGGGGCTGGTGCTGCCTGTGAAGCTGCTAGTATGTCTATCGTAGGATCTGACGAGGCGACAGACGAGGGGAGCCTCTGAGTAGTCATGATAGCTGGAGCTGCTGTAGATGGACCGGCGATATGCATATGAGGCGGAGTAGGCATGCCAGTCAACTCGCTGAAGGATGCTCCAAGACTCCTGGAGACTGATGTGTCAGGCATGAATAGCGAGGAAGACTGCTCTGGTGTGAAGCCCGTCTGAAGCGGAGTGAACTGCAGGGCTACCACGGGTGAGGCTAACCACTGGGACACCTGTACAAGAGGTGAAGCAAACTGAGCTAGAGGCATTTCCTGACTCTGGAGCCCACTGGGCTGTACTGCTAGAGTCGTCGAAGTGGTAGGAGGCTGAGCAAGCTAGGGCGAAGGCTGTGGCTGTGGGGCCCTAATAGCTGTCACTACATGCTGCATGAAACCCATAAGCTGCTGCTGCAAGAGTATCTGCTGCTGATGCATCTACTGCTGCTGCCTCTAGAACTTGTCCTGTCGAGCCTGAAACTGGGCAAAAGAAGCAGCTGTCTCCTGTGCCTGTCTATCCTGTGTTTGCTGCATCTGCTCAAGAATAGCAATGAGAGCGGGGTCTGTCTGTGGAGCAGGTGGAGCAAAACTAGAGCTACCGGCCTCTGCATCGTGTCTGCGTGGAGGCATCTGAGGAATAGGCTGGTAGTCATCGTCAGAGCTGTCACTGTACTCGCTCACCTCCTGCTGTGCCTCTAGCTCCTCCTCCTCAGTGGCTGCAATCCCTCTGATGATCTCATCCTACTGAGCTACAGACTCTGGAACATCGGGACAATGGCTAGGCTGTCTGGGTGCCTGAGGAGTGGTGTGTCTGATCCTCTGTGATAGGTTGTAAGCTAGGAACTCTGTGGTGGCACCTGTATACTCATCCATCATACCAGGGGGCTTATCAAGCACTACTCTACGGATGAGGAATGTGATCCAGTGAGCATAGGGAAGCTGCCTACGACCCTTGAATCCCTCAGCTATAGTATCCTCCATCTCTGAAAGAAGGAGGTCCCAAATATCAAATACTGTCTGCTGCATTAGGGCATTAAGAAGCCAGAGCTATAAGCGAGTCAGGCCCTCCCTGTATCCCAACCTAGGAAGTAGTGTCCTCCTAATGATGGCCTCTAGCACTCTCGCTGTAGGAGTCAAGTCACTGGGGTTCCTGCTCGATCCCTCACCAAAGGGCTCCTTGAAGCAATGTCGCACTAAATCTGTAGGGGGCACCTACCCTCCATGAGGACGCCTGGGAGGCTCCTGCTGTCCATAGCATACCTCATGCAGCTTGACAGGCTGATCCTGTAGCCGCAGTATCTCTCTGGCCCTACCACTCATCACTCTATAGTCTTTGCCTCTGAAAGTAAAGTGAATAAATCTATGATGTGGATCGATGAAGAGTGAAGCATAAAACTGACGAACCCAAGATGGTACATATATTCCCGTCCGTCCAATCAAATCTGTCAGCCCTAGCAAATATGATAAGTAAGGCCAAATTTGCTCCCCGGTTGCTGCCACAATAGACTCTATCCGACAGACTCTCTGAGATCTGAACACAGCCCCACTGTTGAGATAAGCATTGTAGAAATCTTCCTGTAGTGGCGTGTAGAAACCCTCAGCTGCTCTCTCATCCCTCCTCGGAGGAAACCAAACCTCAAACTCTACAAAACGCAGCTGCTGAACCTGCCTGGCTGTAGCGGCCCTCAAGTCGAGGTGTACCACTGGAGGCGGACCCTGTGGTCTGGGCGGAGGGAGTGACCCCCTGTGCTGTGTAGCTGGCCTCGGTGGAACTGTAGCACTGGTATGACTCGAGCGGCGTAGCTGAGGTGCCGGCTTGGTCTCCTCGGTCTGCTAACCCTCCTGAGTCTCCTGGGCTGGCTAAGGCTCTGCTGGTGGGGGCTGCTGCTACGCTGATGGACCCTCCTCTATGGCAACCCATCGTCCTGCAAGTGTAGCAGTCCCAGCTGGACTACCGTGATGATGCTCAACCTCCTCAAGCGCAGCTCTCACTGCTGGTGAAACCGACTGATCTACAATGACAACTCCATTACGGGCACCACCTCTCTCGGCACGCTCTGTGGCCTCTGCAACAGCTGCTGCCCTCGCTGTCTCTGCGTTGGGGTACTTGCGCTTCTTGGATGTCACCTGCTTGGTGGACTTGCCCTTCGATCCTGCTGGCTAGCGAGGCGGGGGCCTCTGATCATCATCACCTAGGCCACCACCAACGTTCTTGGTGCGAGTCATCTGAACTGACAAGATGATGAACTAACGCTGATGAAGATCGACAGACAAACTAACACTCTCAAGGCTTGGCCTCGATCCTTACTCACGAGCTTGGCTCCGAGTTGACTGCCAACTGCCACAAGAACCACAACAGAACCGACTCGCTGCATGATAGAATAGATGGATATACGAATAAATACAATATATCTAATAGATGCGAAAACCTAGGAAGCAAGCAATGTAGGTACGAAATTGAGACAACGGGCAAGCTACCTGACGATCCGACGATCTGAGAAAAGATGAGATGTCACGCGGGGGATCCTCGGAACCGGCTAGGGTTAGGTCGAAAACCCTGAATTTGATTTGGAATCAAAACAATGCAGTTGATCTAGGTCACCGGTAAATCAAAATTTGCACAAGTCAGGCCTTACCAACGATGGAGGAGGTAGGGCTAGGGCACATGGTGCTTGATGACCAGCAGGAAGATCGGAGGCGCGCGGTGAAGCTTGGCAACGGGCTCGGCTTAGGTGGCGCGGTGGCGAGAGGGCCGGGCAAGCATGAGCAAGGGAAGCGCGGTGGCGTGCGTGGCTGGTGCAAGGAGCGTGGCACGGGGCACGACCGCTGGTGGCGCAGGCAGGGGAGAGCACGGGGAGGGCGCGGTGCTTCAGCGCGGCGGCGTGGCGAGCTGTGGAGGCACAGGAGGCGGCGGCAAGGGCTAGGGCTAGGTCACGGAGAAAGGAGCCCGAAGGCGCGGTTATATGAGGGTCCCGAACGCGACAGAGAAGAAAACGGAAAAGAGACTTGAAATCGCGCGAGATCCACTGACCGGATGCTCCGGTGGTAGCGACTGGACGCTACCACCCAGCGTCCGGTCGATTCCAGAGAGGTCCAAGTCCTCTGGAATCAGGACTGGACGCGTCCGGTGGTCCATGACCGGATGCAGGCAGGGTCCGGTCAGTACTGCCTTTCCTTCCTTCGATCAACCGGACACTGAAGGTCCTCCTGACCGGACGCACAGACATAGCGTCCGGTCACTCCTTCGGCAGCAGTTCACCTCCTATGAACTGACCGGACGCTGGACAGCAGCGTCTGGTGCACTTTTCCAGCAAATTTTCAAACTTCCTTTGCGCTGCCTGTTCCCAATCAAGTCCCAACTTGAATAAGATCCAAATAAACACCAATTGGGACTGATGTGAGTGACCTCTCTCAAACCCTCATATTTTTCAAAATATTTTGCCTAAGGCTATAATTCTTTTTAAGAAAATAGGCAATAAGAGGGAAAATGGAACAAAACGACAAAACAACATTCATGCATATGCAATACTTGTAAGTAAATCTAGTTGCTTGTCAAGTTTGATCCAAGATTAAGCTTCTTCACACGCTTTTCGGTGGTTATCTTAACCATGTTAGACAAGCCCTATATGCATTGCCACAAATTAAGCATGTTGTATATTACAATGAATGCAAGGGACAACACAAGCTCAATTTTTTGTGAAGTTACTAAAATCAAGTACATTGAGCTCATTCCGCAATCTACAAAATGTAGCCTTATCTAGCGGTTTAGTGAAGATATCCGCTAATTGATCTTCGGATCTTACACCTTCTAGTGATATATCATTTTTAGCCACATGATCTCTTAGAAAGTGATGGCGGATATCTATATGCTTGGTGCGAGAGTGTTGAACCGGATTATTTGCAAGTTTTACCGCACTTTCATTGTCGCACAAAAGAGGTACTTTCTCTAGTACTACTCCATAGTCTAGCAAAGTTTGTTTCATGTATAATATTTGTGCACAACAAGCACCCGCGGCAATGTATTCCGCTTCGGCGGTGGACAAAGCCACACTATTTTGTTTCTTGGAGGACCAAGACACAAGTGATCTACCAAGCAAATGGCACCCTCCGGATGTGCTCTTTCTATCAACTTTGCATCCGATGTAATCCGAATCGGAATAGCCAATTAATTCAAATAAAGCTCCTTTGGGATACCAAAGGCCAATGCTTGGTGTGTGCTTAAGATACCTAAGGATTCTTTTTACGGCAATTAAATGTGGTTCCTTAGGACTAGCTTGAAATCTAGCACACATACACATACTAAACATGATGTCGGGCCTAGATGCGGTTAAATATAACAAGCTACCAATCATAGAATGGTAGAGAGTTTGATCAACCGGGTTACCTCCCTCATCTAGGTCGAGATGTCCATTTGTAGGCATTGGTGTCTTGATTGGCTTACATTCATCTATCTTGAATCTCTTGAGAAGATCTTTTGTATATTTCTCTTGAGAGATGAAGATGCCTTCTTTCATTTGCTTGACTTGAAAACCAAGAAAGAATATAAGCTCACCAATCATTGACATCTCGAACTCCTTTGACATCAATTCACCAAATTCTTTGCATGAGTCTTCATTTGATGATCCAAAGATGATATCATCAACATATACTTGACAAATGAAGATATGCCCATCAAGCTTCTTGGTGAATAGTGTGGTGTCAACCTTCCCAATGGTGAAGCCCTTCTCAATGAGGAAGTTCCGAAGGCGCTCATACCATGCTCTTGGGGCTTGCTTGAGCCCATATAGAGCCTTGGACAACCTATAAACATGATTAGGATATCTAGGGTCTTCAAACCCGGGAGGTTGATCAACATAGACTAGTTCATTAATAAAGCCATTTAAAAATGCACTTTTCACATCCATTTGATATAGTTTCATTTCATGATGTGATGCATATGCAAGAAGGATACGGATGGCTTCTAATCTTGCAACCGGTGCAAAGGTCTCTCCAAAATCCAAACCTTCAACTTGAGAGAACCCCTTTGCAACTAGTCTTGCCTTGTTCCTCACAACAACACCTTGATCATCTTGCTTGTTGTGGAACACCCACTTCGTTCCAATGATTCTTGCACCTTTTGGTCGCTCTTCAAGAGTCCAAACTTCATTGCGAGTGAAGTTGTTCAACTCTTCATGCATGGCATTGATCCAATCCGGATCTTTAAGAGCTTCTTCTACCTTGGTAGGCTCATAGCAAGAGACAAAAGAGTGATGAGCAATAAATGAAGTAAGTTTTTGAGATCTAGTCATTACACCCTTTGATGGACTTCCTATGATGAGATCTTGTGGATGATCTTGTAGGAGAGGTGTATTTCTTCTATTGACCACTTGAGGAGGAGATTGTGGAGCATCAACATCTTGTGCTTGTACCACCATTTGCTCATGGGAGATATGAGTATCTTCATTTTCTACTCTCCCATCTTTTTCACCATCTTCATCGCTTGAATCATCTTTCTTGCCCTTGTTCTTGAACTTGTCTTTCTTGGGCTTTGTGCATTGATGAGCTAGGTGGCCAAGTTCGCCACAATTGTAGCAATCCATCTCGGAGATTGGCTTTCTTCTTGAGCTAGTGAAGAACTTCTTCTTCTTGCCGTCAAACTTGATGCCACTCTTGTTTAGCCTTTTTAGCATCTTGGTGGTCTTCTTCACCATGAGAGCAAGGCTTTCTTCATCATCTTCATCACTTGAGCTCTCATACTCAAGTCTTGCTTTGCCCTTATCTTGGCTAGCTTTGAATGCTAAGTCCTTCTCTTTCTTCTTTGTAGAGGATGAGCCATCTTGTGGCGTGATGTGCATGTACATCTCATGAGCATTGATCTTTCCCAAGATTTGTGTCGGTGTAGCAGCGGAAAGATCACCTTGATGTAGCACGGTCACAATGTGCCCATATTTGTCAATGGGGAGGACACTCAAGATTTTTCTCACAACGTCGGATGGTGACATTTGAGTAAGTCCAAGCCCATTGACTTCCTCTACAAGAACATTTAAACGAGAATACATCTCATTAGCACTTTCTTTGGGAAACATCTCAAAAGAATTTAGCTTTTTAATTACAAGATGATAGCGTTCCTCACGCTCACTCTTGGTTCCCTCATGAAGCGCACAAACGTCCGACCATAGTGCATGGGCGTCTTTGTGGTTCCTTACACGATTGAACACATCTTTGCAAATGCCTCTAAAGATGGTGTTGCGAGCTTTTGCATTCCATTTTTCATAATTCACTTCATCGCCTTGAAGTTGTGCGGCATTCTTAGGTGTTGGGAACCCTTGAGAGGTGGCTCTAAGAATTCCAACGTCTAGAGCTTCTAAGTACGCCTCCATGCGGATTTTCCAATATGGAAAATCATCTCCCTCAAAGATAGGAGGAGGTCCATCCCCATGAGACATCTTGCTCTAAGCGATTAAGCTTAAAAACGTGAGCACGAGGCTCTGATACCAATTGAAAGGATCAAGATGCCCAAGAGAGGGGGGGTGAATTGGGCTAATTCTAAATTCTCTTGCAATAATCAAATCCTACGGATAGCCCAATTAACCCCTTGTGCCTTGAAAAGTGTTTCTATCAAACTAATGCACAACGAACTTGCAACCTATGTTCCAAACTTACTCTAGCAAGCAATTCTATGGATGTAAAATAAGTATTGATTTGCTCAAAGTAAATACTCAAAGTAAATGCTCAAAGTAAATAGAGAGAGAAAGGAACGCGGCGATGTTTTGCTGAGGTATCGGAGAGTCGCCACTCCCCACTAGTCCTCATTGGAGCACCCGTGCAAGGGTGTAGCTTCCCCTTGATCCGCGCAAGGATCAAGTGCTCTCTATGGGTTAATTCTTCAACACTCCGTCGTGGCGAATCACCCAAAGCCGCTCACAACTTGAGTTGGGTCACCCACAAGCTCTGCCGGGTGAACACCAAGCTCCCAATCACCACCAAGCCGTCAAGGTGATGGCAATCACCAAGAGTAACAAGCACGAACTCTCACTTGACCACGCGAAGCCTAATGAGAAGATGGATGCACACTTTGCTACTCTTGATTTGCTAGTGAGGCTACTCTCTTGGATTCTCAAATCACAAACACCTCACTAAGACCTTGCTCTTCTTGGCACTCACAAACGTGTTTCTCAGCTGTTGGAATGAGCAAAAGTAACTCCACACATGAGTGGAGCTCCTATTTATAAGGTAGCCTGAAAAATGAACCGTTATGAGCTTCTACGGGGTGACCGGACGCTCCGATTGTGTTGACCGGACGCTCCGATCAGTTCAACCCGCGAACCAGTAGTAATGAGTTGACCGGATGCTGGTAGGGTCTGGTCAGCACTGACCGGATGCGTCCGGTCGCATAAAACCCTTACTAGAACCTTACTAGACTCGACCGGACGCTGAACCCTCAGGGTCCGGTTAGTACTGACCGGACACGTCCGGTCACACTTTCTCAAGTCTAGACCCTTACTGGAGTCAACCGGACGCTAGCCCTCAGCGTCCGGTCACATTGACCTTCCAGCGTCCGGTCACACCAGACTTGTTCTCCTTGGTCAAATGAACTGATTGGACCCTATGGCCAGCGTCCGGTCGCACCGGAGCTAGCGTCCGGTTAGTATTTGACCCTCCGTTCACTTCCAACTCTCGATCATATGTGAATGAAGTTTGCTCCAAAGGATCTTAGGCATTCATAGGAGCTACCTAGAGCTAGTTTTAATAAGTGTGCACCACACCTAACTCACTAGACTCAACTAGGTCAAGCTACCCATCCATACCCCCCTTAATAGTATGGCCAAAGGAAAAACAAAGTCCTAAACTACTCTAAGTGTCTCTCCAACTCCAATCGACACTTAGAACTAGTCATCCTTAACCTTGTCATCAATCCTTTGAAAACTAAAACAATTTCCATCGTAGGGGCATGACCAACTCGATTGCCCAATCGATCTCCATTACCATGACCTAACTTAATTGCCTCTGCAAAACACACGTTAGTCATAGTAATCTTGTATTGACATTAATCACCAAAATCCAACTAGGGGCCCAGATGCTTTCATAGGGTTTTGTGGTACTCCTGACTCCTTGGACAGCAAAATTTGCTGGACTTGTGCTTCAATAGTCGTCTCAATCCGTGCATCCATTTTGTCTTCTATCTCTTTTAGTTGCCTCAAATACTCTACCTCCTGTTCATCTCTACCCCTTGAGCGGCTCCGGTAAGTGTTATATTCTTGGGGGAATGCTAGTTTCCAAGGAACAACACCGGTTACTCTAGTGCGACCAGGGTGCTCC